>NW_023179820.1:2798698-2810445 GCF_002007445.2 Ailuropoda melanoleuca
AACATGGACGGCACTGGAGGAGATAATGCTAAGTTGAAATAAGTCAAGCAGAGAAAGACAATTATCATATGATTTCTTTCATCTATGGAACATAAGAACTAGGAAGATTGGTAGGTGAGGCAAAGGATAAAGAAAGGGGGTGTAATCGGAAGGGGGAATGAAGCATGAGAGACTATGGATTCTGAGAAACAAACTGAGCGCTTCAGAAGAGAGGGCAGTGGGGGATTGGGATAGACTGGTGATGGGTATTAAAGAGAGCACGTATTGCATGGTGCACTGGGTGTTATACGCAACTAATGAATCATCGAACTTTACATCAGAAACCAGGGATGTACTGTATGGTGACTAACATAATATAATAAAAAAAATTTAAAAAAAAGAGTGTATGTCTGTGTATGCACTTTCTAGGCATAAGTATTTGACAATATGTGTCAACGTATATGGGTAAGATAGACATATATTTCTGTTTTAAGTGTGTGTGTATATATGTGTACACATAATGTATTTTAATATACAATACTGGAAGAAATTTTTCTTATGAGTTCCTAGAAGGCAGAGGCAGAATCTTTTTCACTTTTATATCTTCATTGCGCCTAATTTGGGTCATTTACCCAAGAAGAAATTGGTGGAAATTCAATACATTGTGGTTGAATTATATTTACAATATTAGGTACCTACAAACAGGTAAACAGTACAAAAAATATTTTTTCTCAGAATTAAAAAGATACAAGAGATTTAGAGCAATCATTATGGAAGTGTATATTTATGAAATTAACATGAGTATGCCAATCCTTAAATAAAAATATTTTATTTATCTCAGGGTTGAAATTAGATTTTCATAACACTTTGGACCTGAATTTGGAAATGTTTTTCATTTTTTTGTCTTGTCACATCATGTGTCTGTTCATGGTACACTGCTATTCTAACAGTCCTTGAAACACATGGAAACTTTAGGTAAGTTGTCTAGACTGATGGAGTAGAAATAAACTAATTTGCAGATAAAATTGTCAATGACTTCAAAATAAATTTCCTATCTTTAGTTGTAGGATTATCAAAAAAAACCCACAAATAATTAGAATTGCAATTTAAATTATCATATATTTTATAATATTAGCTGCACTATTAGCTATTGAACATTTGGAGTTTTTAAAACGTGAGAATTAACTATTATGATTTTATTTGTTATAGTTTATTTCGGCTTTTGGTGCATTCTTCATCGAACTGGAATTTAAGGAGACTGTAGTTTATAAAAGTATGATGATACTTGCAATATAAAATCTACTTCACGGCAAGAAGATGTAATAAGATGGGTTGTAATTTTATATAAATCTTTTCTGTTTTTGTGTAGAATTTAGTGAGAACAAAAACAGAGTGATCTTTAGTTCATAAACAAATATTATTTTTTAACATAGTCTCAAAAAAGAAATGATTTTCAGGGTATCCTGATTAAAGTTGCCCTTAACTATAGTAAAAGTATAATCAAGCAACATATGTATGTAATATAATATTAAGTATTTAGTTTTCTTTGATTCTTTAGTTTTAATTCCTCTATGAATGAAAGTAAGGTTTAAAAAATCAGATAAGTACAAGTACAAGGGAAACAAAATTAGCAATGTCCCTCTGTATCATATGGTTCCATATCAGTAGACGCAACGGTAACTAAAGCCATAAATTATAAATAACATAATGTGTGTTTGACAGCCATAATACATTCCTCTATTCTTAAATGAAATAGCTTTACTGTTCTGTAATATCGAAGGCATCCTTTTTTTTTGTAAAAATAAAAAAATGAAAATAAATTATTGATTACTATTCAAGTAACATCAATTTGAGAAAACTTACAGAAAAATGACAAAACAACTACAGAAATGTAGCTGCACTGTCAGAATGAGTATTTTATACTTTGTTTTCATGTATGGTAGTGAATTACTTCTTTGGTTTTCTAAAAGTGAATCCAAGAAATTATTACACTAAAAATGCCTCAAATAATTATAGACTGCACCTTCCTCAATAATTTCTCTCTTTTTTGCATTTTATTTTATTGAGGTATAATTGGCATATAATATTTTATTAGTTTCAGGGGTACCACAAAATGATTTGGTGTTTGTATATATTACAAAATGATCACCACAGAAAGTCCACTTACCATTTGTCACCCTACATAGTTACAAATTTTGTGTGTGATGAGAACTTTTAAGATTTACTTTCTTAGCAACTTTCAAATATGCAATACAATATTATTAACTATAGTAATTATGCAGTACATTACACCTCCAGGACTTATTTATTTTTTAACTGGAAGCTTGTACCTTTTGAACTCCTTCACCCATTTCACCCACCTTTCATTCCCTATCCCCTCTAGTAACCACCAATCCATTCTTTGTATCTATGAGCTTGAATTTTGTTTTGTTTTGCTTTCATTTGATTTGTTCATCTGTTTTGTTATTTTAGATTCCACATGTAAGTGAAATCATACAGTGTTTGTTGTTCTCTAACTTGAATGAAAGACCTAAAGCCATAAAACTCTTAGAAAATAACACAGGCATTGAACTCCCTGACATCAGTCTTGGCAATGAATTTTTGGATCAGATTCCAAAAATGAAGGCAAGAAAAGCAAAAATAAACAAGTGGAATTACGTCAGACTAAAAAGCTTCTGCACAGCAAAGGAAATATCAACAAAATGAAAAGGCAATCTACTGAACTTAATATCAAAAATACATATAGAACTCATACAACTCATTAACAACAGCAACAATCAATCCAATTTAAAAATGAGCAGGGGACCTGAATAAGTCATTTTTCCATAAGAAGACATACAAATGGCTAACGAGCACAAGAAAAGATGCTCAGCATCACCAGTGATCAGGGAAATACAGATCAAAACCACAATGAGGTATCACCTCACACCTCTCAGAATGGCTAAAATAAAAAAAGACAAGAAATAACAAGTGTTGGCAAAGACAGAGATAAAGGAACCCTCGTGCCCTGTCGGAGGGAATGTAAATTGGGACAGCCACTGTAGAAAACAGTATAAAGTTCCTCAAAAAATTGAAAATAAAAATACCATAAGACCCATATAGAGTATCTTGTCATCTGCAAAGAGAGACATTTTGACTTCTCCTTTGCCGATTTGGATACCTTTGATCCCTTTTTGTCGTCTGATTGCAGTTGCAAGAACTTCTAGTACTATGTTGAATAATAGTGGTGAGAGTGGGCATCCTTGTCGTGTTCCTGATCTTAAGGGAAAGGCTTCCAGCTTTTCCCCATTGATAATAATATTTGCAGTAGGCTTTTCATAGATGGCTTTTATGAGATTGAGAAATGTACCCTCTATTCCTACACTCTGAAGGGTTTTAATCAGGAAAGGATGCTGTATTTTGTCAAATGCTTTTTCTGCATCAATTGAGAGGATCATATGGTTCCTGAGTCTTTTCTTGTTGACATGATGTATCACACTGATTGATTTGTGAATGTTGAACAACGCTTGCATCCCAGGTATGAATCCCACTTGGTCATGATGGATAATCCTTTTAATGTACTGTTGGATTCTATTAGCAAGGATCTTGTTGAGGATTTTGGCGTCCATATTCATTAGGGATATCGGTCTGTAATTCTCCTTTTTGAGGGGGTCTTTGCCAGGTTTGGGGATCAAAGTAATATTATTAGCTTCATTGAATGAGTTTGGTAGCTTTCCTTCTGTTTCTATTTTTTGAAATAACTTTAGGAGAATAGGAATTATTTCTTCTTTAAATATTTGTNCTTAAATTTGTATGGAACCAGAAAAGGCCCCGAATCTCCAAGGAACTGTTGAAAAGGAAAAACAAAGCTGGGGGCATCACAATGCCGGATTTCGAGCTGTACTACAAAGCTGTGATCACAAAGACAGCATGGTACTGGCACAAAAACAGACACATCGACCAATGGAACAGAATAGAGAACCCAGAAATGGACCCTCGGCTCTTTGGGCAACTAATCTTTGATAAAGCAGGAAAAAACATCCGGTGGAAAAAAGACAGTCTCTTCAATAAATGGTGCTGGGAAAATTGGACAGCTACATGCAAAAGAATGAAACTTGACCACTCTCTCACACCATACACAAAAATAAACTCCAAATGGATGAAAGACCTCAATGTGAGACAGGAATCCATCAAAATTCTAGAGGAGAACATAGGCAACAACTTCTATGACATCGGCCAGAGCAACCTTTTTCACGACACATCTCCAAAGGCAAGAGAAATAAAAGATAAAATGAACTTATGGGACTTTATCAGGATAAAGAGCTTCTGCACAGCCAAGGAAACAGTCAAAAAAACTAAGAGACAGCCCACGGAATGGGAGAATATATTTGCAAAGGACAGTACAGATAAAGGACTGGTATCCAAGATGTACAAAGAACTTCTCAAACTCAATACATGAGAAACAAATAAACAAATCAAAAAATGGGCAGAAGATATGAANAGAAGATATGAACAGACACTTTTCCAATGAAGACATACAAATGGCTAACAGACACATGAAAAAATGTTCAAAATCATTAGCCATCAGGGAAATTCAAATCAAAACCACACTGAGATACCACCTTACGCCAGTTAGAATGGCAAAGATAGACAAGGCAAGAAACAACAATTGTTGGAGAGGATGTGGAGAAAGGGGATCCCTCCTACATTGTTGGTGGGAATGCAAGTTGGTACAGCCACTCTGGAAAACAGTGTGGAGGTCCCTTAAAAAGTTAAAAATTGAACTACCCTATGACCCAGCCATTGCACTACTGGGTGTTTACCCCAAAGATACAGACGTAGTGAAGAGAAGGGCCATATGCACCCCAATATTCATAGCAGCATTGTCCACAATTGCTAAATCATGGAAGGAGCCGAGATGCCCTTCAACAGATAACTGGATTAAGAAGCTGTGGTTCATATATACAAAGGAATATTACTCAGCTATCAGAAAGAACGAATTCTCAACATTTGCTGCAACATGGATGGCACTGGAGGAGATAATGCTAAGTGAAATAAGTCAAGCAGAGAAAGACAAGTATCATATGATTTCTCTCATCTATGGAACATAGGAGCTAGGAAGATCAGTAGGGGAAGAAAGGGATAAAGAAAGGGGGTTAATCAGAAGGGGGAATGAAACATGAGAGACTATGGACTATGAGAAACAAACTGAGGACTTCACAGGGGAGGGGGGTGGGGGAATGGGATAGACTGGTGATGGGTGATAAGGAGGGCAGGTATTGCATGGTGCACTGGGTGTTTTACGCAGCTAATGGAGCATCGAACTTTACATCGGAATCCAGGGGTGTACTGTCTGGTGACTAACATAATATAATAAAAAATCATTTAAAAAAATAAAAAATAAAATAAAATAAAATAAAGGAATACCATATGACCCAAAAATACCACTACTGCATATTTACCCAAAGAAATTGAAAACTCTAATTCAAAAAGATACATGCATTCTTATGTCTATTGCATTATTTACAATAGCTAAGATATGGAAGCTACCTAAATGTCCACCAATAGATGAATGGTTAAAGAAATGTGGTGCATATATATATACATATACAATAGAATGCTGTTCACCCATAAAAAATAAGGTAATCTTGCCATTTGTGACAACGTAAATGAACCTTGTGGGCATTGTGCTTAGTGAAATAAGTCAGACATAGAAGGGCAAATACCTCACTCATTTCTGTGTTTGGAAAAGCCTTACATTCTTGTTCTATAAATCTTGGAACCAGACATTTTCCTTTAAAAGCAGAAATCAAAATGTTAAGAAAGTCATTATGTGAATAAACATAGGTGTTTAAAATAATAAATGACTTTATATTGACTATCTTTGGCACTGACCAAGCGTTCTTTAAAACATGCTAAATACAGTTAAATCATGTTTAACATCTTGACTTACAAGACATTATTGAGTCACAAAAAATTATTTGGAAACTTTGAGTGAATTTTAGTATCTCAGGCCAAATATATATAAGATGACCTAAAACTATAAGTGATGGCTTTAATTTAATTGAGCTCATATAATTTGGGTCTGATTTATCCCTTTTAGTAATATATATTATATATATAATATATATATATATATATAAATTTAATAAGTTGTTAAATGCCCATGTCATGAGGTATCAATGAAACATCAAGTAATTTTTCCCTTTAGGTTCATTTTTTGCCACTCTCCTTTACCCTTCAGATTCATTTAAAGAATTTTTTTCTTTTACATTAGTATTTTTGTATTCTTTGGGTAAATACCTAGTAATGCAATTGTTGGATCATAGGGTAGTTCTATTTTTAACTTTTTGAGGAACCTTTATACTCTTTGTTTTCCAGAGTGGCTACACCAGTTTGGATTTCCACCAACAGTGCAAGAGAGTTCCCTCTTCTCCACATTCTTGACAGCACCTTTTTTCTCTTGTGTTGTTGATTTTAATCATTCTGCTAAGTGTGAGGGGATATCTCATTGTGGTTTTGATTTGTAATTCCCAATGATCAGTGATGTTGAACATCTTTTCATTTGTCTGTTGGTCATCTGTATGCACTCTTTGAGAAAATGAATATTCATGTCTTCTGCCCATTTTTTAATTGGATTATTTGCTCTGGGGGGGTGAGCTTCAAAAGTTCTTTATATTTTTTGGGTACTAACCCTTTATCAGGTATGCCATTTGCAAATATCTTCTCACACTCCATGATTGCCTTTAGCTTTGTTGATTGATTCACTCACTATTCAAAAGTTTTGTATTTTGATGAAGTTCCAATAGTTTATTTTTGCTTTTGTTTCCCTTGCCTCAGGAGACATATCTAGAAAGAAGTTGCTATGGTCAATGTCAAAGATGTTACTGTCTGTGTTCTCTTCCAGGATTTTTATGGTTTCTTGTCTCACATCCATTTCTTTAATCCATATTGAATTTATTTTTATCTTTGGTGAAAGAAAGTGATCCAGTCTCATTCTTTTGCATGTCGCTGTCCAGTTTTCCCAACACTATTTGCTGTATTATCTACAATAGCCAATTTATGGAAGTAGCCCAACTGTCCATCAACGGATGAACAGATAAAGAAGATGTGGTATATATACAATGGACTATTAGTCATAAAAAAGAATGAAATCTTGCCATTTGCAATGACATGGACGGAGCTAGAGAGTATAATGCTAAGTGAAATAGGCCAGTGAAAAACAAATACCATATGATTTCCCTCATATATGGAATTTAAGAAACAAAACAAATGAACAAAGGGAAAAGAGAGAGAGAGAGAGACAAACCAAGAAAGAGACTCTTAAATATAGAGAACAAACTGATGGTTACCAGAGGGCACTGAAGGGGGATAGGGTGGTGGGGATTAAGGTATGCACTTGTTATGGTGAGCACCAGGTAATGTATGGAAATGTTGAATCACTATATTGTACAGCTGAAATTAATATTACACTATATGTGAACTAACTGGAATCAAAATAAAAACTTGCCACAATGCCAACTCTAATTGCGTTGAAATTACAAAACAAAAATGGCTGGTTTTTCATATTCGCTAAAACAATTTAGGTCTGAGTTATGTAATATAAATTATAATCATAGTCATTAGGGTACAAGATTGCAAAAAAAGTAGTTTGATCTTTTTGGCATAGCTGCTCTATCCACTGTATTCTTTCTCTGGATGTTTTAGCTTCTCTCATTTTTTATGAATCATTGAATCCCTCTTTTGCATTTATGATAATACACGCAACTTGTATAGTAGCTAGCTAACTGATTAGCATTTGTATTGCAAATTTGTTCATTTATATGGAAAATTTGAACTTTCTGGAACAACAATGCCTTAATATTTCTTGCTTCTTAATTTATAGTTAGTTGCCTCTGTCAGCATTTCCAACCTCTTTGTGTGGGGGTGAGGTTATGCGTGTAGATACATAAACACATACATGACGAATTTTCCTAGGCCTCACCCATTTGTGGGTATAATTACTTCCCTAATTCAAGTGACTTGAATTCCACTGGATTTTGCCCCAACATGTGTCCAAGACTCCCAAAAAGTTTTTCTAACTTCCCAGAAACACCAGCATATATAGACAGAACTTCTCCAGGAGGACCTGAAGCCAGCTGATTTTGGGTTCTAAGTCCCCAAGTCCCATGGTGCAGACCAGTCACTGCCACCAGGTGACCCTCATTCCCTGACAGCAATGATGTTCCGGGGCAGCCCTGCACCACTGATCATTTCTCTGTTCCCTTTGTCAGATATCCCTGACAAATCCTGCTGAGCAAGGAGGCCTCCACTCTCATTTTCAGTGAACAGTAATGGCAATAGTCCCAGGGAGCTGGGGGACATAACTTCCTTCTTTCCTGCTGTGCAGTATATCTTTCCTGCTGTGCAGTATACAAACAGTGCTGTTGTATCTTAATAAAATAGCCCTGCATTATTTTCTTCTAGTGCCTCCCATCGCAGCACCCACAGATCACAGCCTGACTAGTGTACCAGTTGTGATGTTGAGCCCCTTTCTCTCAGGCCTTAGTGTCTTACTGGATATGAGTTTTTGTGGGTCTTCCCAGTTTTCCATATATATAAGCCTAAGTTTAAATATGTTAGGACCTACCACACACCTGTTTGTATGTATTTAAAAACAACCTCACTTGGGGGTACCTGGGTGTCTCAGTGGATTAAGCATCTGACTCTTGATTTTTGGCTCAGGTCATGATTCCAGGGTCCTGAGAACAGGAGCCCCGCCTTCAGCTCCTTGCTCAACACGGAGTCTCCCAAGATACTCTCAAGATACTCTCTCCCTCTCCCTCACCCTCTGCTTCTCTCTCTGCACCCATGCAGGTACTGCTTCTCTTTCTGCACCCATGCAGGTGCTGTCTCTCTCTCTCTTCGCCATGATACTTAGTCCCTTCTCTTCTCTACTTCAAAAAAGGAAGGAGAAAGGAAAGAAGAAAGGGAGGGAGGGAAAGAGAGGGAGGGAGATGTCACTGATATATAACCAATCCTCAAAATCCATCTGTATTTTAGCATCGCTCGTGTCCTTTACCTTCTTAATTTTTTTATTTTACTTTTATCTAGCTCTTTAGCAGATGAAACTTACAAAGTAATTTGTTCAGATACTCATCCTTTCTTGTTTTCTTTGCAGAATCAGATGAAAAGAAATAGAAAGGTTTTTCCTGAGGAAAAAACAAAACAAAACAAAACAAAACAAAAAAACAAACAAAACAAAAGAAACAAAAAAACAAATCTTTAGATTTGTCCTTGCCCCAGGGTGTGCCCCAGAATTAGCCTCTGCTCCTTACTTAAATCCTTCCTGAATGTAGCCTCCTTGGAGGATTTGGTGGGGCAATTCTAAGATTTCATATCAATCTGGTGAACAGACATAAAGCCAAATTTAATTATGTTAAAAATATGATGGTCCTCGTCCTTGGATAACAAAGAGAAAATCCATATTCAATATCCTGTATGACCAATTAGCTTTTTAGATCTTCTTGCCTCTAGCAAGCATGCATATCATATAACTAACAAAACTGTAAGCTGCTTGTCTTCTGCAAGGCAGGAAGGCCACACGATGTCACAGAGGCTACTCTGGACAGGAATCTGTAGATCATGGGGAGCGTGGGACTGAGAAGATCTGGGAAGCCCACAGACTGTGTGCCACACTCCTTACCACTTTGGTTTCATCATTCCTAAAATGGGGATAAATCTCACTTATCTCATATGACGATTTTGATAATGTAATTAGTATGCAAAAGCATTTAGAAAGTGTTTATTAAATATTAGTTATAACTCAATTTAGAATTCTTGATTTTCCATATCTGACTTTAGTCATGTTTATTTTAAACTTTCCCTAATTACACAACACTGATCTCTTTTTCTCATTTTGTTATTATTCATTATACTACGTCATTTTCCGCTTTAAACAGTAATCATTATTTTGATTACAATAATGGTAATGTGCTAATTGTGTTAATAATGAGTCATTGTTTTCTATGAGTCCCCTGAAGTCTTTTTATTAAACAAGTCAAAATGTCAATTATGACTGTTGATTACAACTTACATTTATTATTAATTTTATCCTTGATAAGTGTTTTCACTAAACTAAGGAGTCTTTTAAAACTCTAGCTAAGAATGCTATCCTATTTGGACTCATTGCCATCATGTGCTCACCACTGCAAAGGAATTTGGTATCTTATGAGTTTGTACTTCCAAATTAGGGTGACAATTTATCAATAAAGTAATAATTCAAAAAGGATAAATAAAGGATAAGATCTTGCAGACGACTATCCCCAAAATGAATATTAATTTGCTGAGATAAATATGGCATACAAAACAGCATTAAAATTATTTTAGACCGTACAGGTAGGTATTTTAAACTATTTTGTATGTGTGTAAATTGTGCAATTTTTCTTTTTCTAAGATTTATTTACTTATTTATTTGAGAAAGAGAAAGGGAGAGACAGAGCTCAGGCAAGTGGAGAGCAGGAAGAGCGGAGAGGGAGGGGGGTGAAGAGGGAGAAAAATCTCCAGCAGACTCCCTGCTGAGTTCAGAACTTGCCAGTGGTTCAATCTCACCAGGACCCTGACATCATGACCTGAGCCAAAACCAAGAGTTAGACGCTTAACCAACTGAGCCACCCAGGCACCCCAATTGTGCAGTATTTCCATAAAATCTGTTTGCTTTTCAATGTCATTAAGTACCTACACATAGTCACTTACAGGAACTTCGGAAAGAGAGTTCTGACAGATTCAGAATAGTATTTACGCCCTTCAATGCTTCCTCTCCAGCCCTGTTGAGTATCTACAGACCCAGAGGAGCTAACGCTGTTTCTTTCAGGCAAAATCACTTTTGAACTCATTTACACACAGTTTGAATTGTTATCATTTTTCTGACATATCTTTTAAAGTATCACCTTATTTACTAATCCTAATCATAATATACACAACTGCAATTTATGTCATCTTTATCTGGTTTTCATTTTCTTAACCTGTTTTAAAATGTTTCTTTTTTAAAATATCTTCTTCCATTCCGTGGGCTGCCTCTTAGTTTTTTTGACTGTTTCCTTGGCTGGGCAGAAGCTTTTTATCTTGATGAAGTCCCACAAGTTCATTTTATTTTGTTTCTCTTGCCTTTGGAGATGTGTCATGAAAAAAGTTGCTGTGGCTGATGTCAAGAGGTTGCAGCCTATGTTCTCCTCTAGGATTTTGATGGATTCCTGTCTCACATCGAGGTCTTTCATCCATTTGGAGTTTATCTTTGTGTATGGTGTGAGAGAGTGGTCAAGTTTCATTCTTTTGCATGTAGCTGTCCAATTTTCCCAGCACCATTTATTGAAGAGACTGTCTTTTTTCCACCGGATGTTTTTTCCTGCTTTATCAAAGATTAGTTGCCCAAAGAGCCGAGGGTCCATTTCTGGGTTCTCTATTCTGTTCCATTGGTCGATGTGTCTGTTTTTGTGCCAGTACCATGCTGTCTTTGTGATCACAGCTTTGTAGTACAGCTCGAAATCCGGCATTGTGATGCCCCCAGCTTTGTTTTTCCTTTTCAACAGTTCCTTGGAGATTCGGGGCCTNCAGGGCCTTTTCTGGTTCCACGCAAACTTAAGGGATGTTTGTTCCAGTTCTTTGAAAAATGTCATTGGTATTTTGATCAGGATAGCATTGAAAGTGTAGATTTCTCTGGGTAGCATGGACATTTTAACTATGTTAATTCTTCCAATCCATGAGCATGGAATATTTTTCCATCTTTTTATGTCTTCCTCAATATCTTTCAA